>NC_057814.1:7516692-7536754 GCF_018294505.1 Triticum aestivum
GCCTGCCTTCACCAATAATGTAAGTTTGTCCTTCTCAAGCCTTCAAACTTTGTTGTGTATATTTGGTTAGGCATGACTGCAACAGCTATTTATTTTTGGTATTTGCATTAAATTGCATGTTTAAAGTTTATTATGTAGTTCATAAACAAAAGTTTGTCCTTCTCAATTTAAGTTTTCAGTTGTACAACCAAGTTCCTTCTTCATACCATGTAAATTAAACTATACAGAGCAAGTGATCTTCTTTTGCACTGCATGTATGCTTCTGTTCTTGATCCCTAATCCAGTGGTGTGGTGAACCTACCCACTACAACACAATGTCATATTCTGCAATGTCTTAACTATGAACAATGTCATATCATTCTACTATTATTTAAACCGTCTGTTTATTTGCCAATCTGAAATGGGATAAATTGACAACACACTAACCATTGATACTTATGAGTTCTTGATCTATAATCGAGTGGTGTCGTAAAGCTGCCAACTCCTTCACAATGTCATTTCCTGCCATGTCTTGACCTGAACAATACCATATTGTGTTAATGTAATTTTAAATTGTGTCACTTTATTCGTCAGTAAGAAATGTGATGAATTGTCAGCACTGATACTTTTATGTGCAAAACCTGTCATCTGTCTGCTTGTTTATCTTTCAGAGTGAGGAGAATATAAGTGTTAAACAAGCGCAGTCTCATCAGCTTGCTCAGCTGCTTGCGCTGCAGCTCCCCAGCAGGGCCAACCTTTCTTGAACTCTATTGAAGTGCTGTCGGTTTTGTATATTATTTTGTCAGCGTGTTAGTTGCACCGGTGGCGATCTTTGATGCCCCGTGTATGTAATCAGCTGTCTGTTTGTGCTTTATTATCATAGTGGTGAAATTTGATGCCCAGTGGATGTAATATGTTGTAATTTCTTTATTGTATAGTCTAGGTTTTTTCTTATTCACGATGCTGCAGTTATTTTACTGTATATATATCCTGTCTTCGCAGTAAACCGGCCAAACCATAAAATTACGGTACATAATCGGGCCGTCATGCAATCACGATGTTTGATCCGCATCATGGGCCCCGTCATCTTGGTCCGTTAGAAGGCCTAAATGTAAACTGGCCCACTAGTAGATTCGGGCCTTTAATAGGCCGAGTAAACCGCCGGCCCTCTTTTCGCAAGAAAACTCAATGGGCTTTTAGGAGGCTGAGAAGTAGGTTGGGCCTGAAACGTGCCGAACAGCTCACGGGCCGGCAGAACCCCGAAATGGACCCCGGCCCATGATTGTGCCAATCAAATCACGGGCTTTTAACAGGCCAAAATTTTCTCGGTCCTTGTTTGGCCCAACCAGATTATCGGCTGCGAGCAGGCCGGATGCAAACCGGGCCGTAGTTAGGCCCAACTATATGACGTGCTTTTAACAGGCCAAAATTAATATAGGGCCTAAATGTTAAACGGGCCCTTAACAGGCCGAAACTAATATCAGGCCGAATTACTAAATGGTCCTTTAGCAAGTGGGCCCAAAAGCATAGCGTCCAGTTGACGGGCCGAATCTGATATGGGCCATAATTTAGCCTAAAGCCTCTTAAAGGGCCGGACCTGATCTGGGCCGTAATTTGGCCCAGAACGTGGTAGGCTTTTAACGGGCCGGATCTCATATGGGCCATTGTTAGGCCCGGAACGTGGCAGGCCATTAATGGACCGGATCAAATATGGGCCGGCATTTGGCCCAAAACATGGCAGCCAGTTAATGGGCCGGCCTACTAGGGTCCTCAAAATCTTGTGTGCTTACAGCTGGGCCGGCCAATTAATGTTGGCAAAATCTCGTGGGCCTTTAGCTGGGCCGGCCCATTATGGTCCACAAAAATCTTGTGGGCCTTCACCTAGGCCGGCCCATTATGGCCCGCAAAAATCTTGTGGGCCTTTAGCTGGGCCAGCCCATTATGGTCCGCAAAATCTCGTGGGCCTATAGCTAGGCCGGCCCATTATGGTCCGCAAAATCTTGTGGGCCTTTAGCTGGGCCGGCCCATTTAAACTTTATGGGCCACTTTTGGGCCGGTCCACGTGTTAACATATCATAGGCGCATCTCGCCCATTGGATGAGTGACACCTGTGCCAACGTGGAGCTGACACGTGTTTCCGTCAGCCAATCAAAATTTTACACGTGGAAAATCCCCATTGGTCCAGGCTGTTAACGGGTTATCGAATCCAAAACCGAACCCGATAGCTTAACGACGTTCCGTTACGGTGGATGCCATGTGTCGGTCACCCTTGACGAAAGCACTTCTGTGACGCGCGATTTATCATCATGGAAGTGGACACTTCCGTGATGATAATTTTGGTAATGTCATGGAACACTTCTACGACAGCACAGGTATGACTATCTTGATTCTGTCATAAAATTGTCATGGATGTACATGCATGACAGAAAACGTGACCTACTATGACAAACACGTATCATCACGGAAGTGTATTTTTTTGTAGTGCCAAGAGACACCCGAAGGGGCTAAGGACATGATGAGGACAGAGCCTGTGCATTGGGCAAGGGCTTTCTTTCCAGTGGGAGAAAATTGTGAGTCAGTTGACAATAATCTATGTGATTCATTCAACCATGCCATTTTTTATGCTAGGTTCTATCCAATTATTTCTATGCTAGATAATATTAGGAAGAAAATATTGGTGAGAATTCAAGAACAGAAAGAGAAGGATGAGAAAATGACAGGGAAAATATGCCCTGGTATATTTAAAAAGATCAAGAAATATATTGCTTGGACACAATATCTTGAGGTGCTTTGGAATGGAGAAAATGGGTTTGAAGTGAAGCATATCAATGGTAGGGGAAGGCAATACACTGTTGATCTTGAAAAAAGGACATGCTCATGTGGCTATTTCCAGTTGGCTGGTTTGCCTTGTCACCATGCCATTAGTGCTATCTACAAGTGTAAGAAGAATATTGAAGATTTCATTCATCCTTGCTACTCTGTTGAGGTGTTCAAAAATTATATGAGCATTGCTTGCAGCCTGTAGAAGGTGAAGAGATGTGGCCTGTGTCTGCAAATCCTAGGCATGTAGCTCCTGAATATCTGAGAATGCCATGAAGGCCTAAGAAAAATGACAGGAAAAGAGAAGAAAAAAAAGCTCCTAAGGGAAAGAAAATGAGCAAGCATGGATTTGGCTGCAACTAAACTAGACACTCCTAAGGGAAAGAAAATGAGCAAGCATTTAATTAAGCAAGAACTAACTTAACTTAAGCAAGAACTAACTTAACTTGTCCGGTACACATTCAACTAAACCAGACACTCCATTGCAATTAGATTTGGCTGCAACTAAACCAAGAACTAACTTAACATCTTGCCTGTAACTAAACCAAGCACAAATATATATAGTAAAAAGAAACACCACATTATGATATTTGGCCCTAATCTCATCTATCTCTTCATTCTTCTCTCTCAGTTGATTTTGCAGAAACATAACCATGGCCTCCCTTGTGGCTTGATCTTCACTGGGAGCTACCATTACAAATTGATCTTCAGATCGAGCAACAGTTGCAGCGCCTTTAAGCCTCCAAACTTCATCACGCAGATCCTGTTGGGGAACGTAGCAGAAATTCAAAATTTTCTACGCATCACCAAGATCAATCTATGGAGTAATCTAGCAACGAGGGAAGGGGAGTGCATCTACATACCATTGTAGATCGCGATGCGGAAGCGTTGCAAGAACGCGGATGAGGGAGTCGTACTCCTAGCGATTCAGATCGCGGTTGATTCCGATCTAAGCACCGAAGAACGGTGCCTCCGCGTTCAACACACGTGCAGCCCGGTGACGTCTCCCACGCCTTGATCCAGCAAGGAGAGAGGGAGAGGTTGGGGAAGACTCCATCCAGCAGCAGCACGACGGCGTGGTGGTGATGGAGGAGCGTGGCAATCCCGCAAGACTTCGCCAAGCACCGCGGGAGAGGAGGAGGAGGGAGAGGGGTAGGGCTGCGTCGAAAGAGAGACGTTCTCATGTGTCTTGGGCAGCCCAAACCTCAACTATATATAGGGGGGAAGGGGGCTGCGCCCCCCTCTAGGGTTCCCACCCCAAGAGGAGGCGGCCAGCCCTAGATCCCATCCAAGGGGGGCGGCCAAGGGGAGGAGGGGGCGCCACTAGGGTGGGCCTTAAGGCCCATCTGGACCTAGGGTTTGCCCCCTCCCACTCTCCCATGCGCTTGGGCCTTGGTGGGGGGCGCACCAGCCCACCTGGGGCTGGTCCCCTCCCACACTTGGCCCACGCAGCCTTCTGGGGTTGGTGGCCCCACTTGGTGGACCCCCGGGACCCTCCCGGTGGTCCCGGTACATTACCGATATCACCCGAAACTTTTCCGGTGACCAAAACAGGACTTCCCATATATAAATCTTTACCTCCGGACCATTCCGGAACTCCTCGTGACGTCCGGGATCTCATCCAGGACTCTGAACAACATTCGGTAACCACGTACATACTTTCCCTATAACCCTAGCGTCATCGAACCTTAAGTGTGTAGACCCTACGGGTTCGGGAACCATGCAGACATGACCGAGACGTTCTCCGGTCAATAACCAACAGCGGGATCTGGATACCCATGTTGGCTCCCACATGTTCCACGATGATCTCATCGGATGAACCACGATGTCGGGGATTCAATCAATCCCGTATACAATTCCCTTTCTCTACCGATATGTTACTTGCCCGAGATTCGATCGTCGGTATCCCTATACCTTGTTCAATCTCGTTACCGGCAAGTCTCTTTACTCGTTCCGTAACTCACATCATCCCGTGATCAACTCCTTGGTCACACTGTGCACATTATGATGATGTCCTACCGAGTCGGCCCAGAGATACCTCTCCGTTTACACGGAGTGACAAATCCCAGTCTCGATTTGTGCCAACCCAACAGACACTTTCGGAGATACCTGTAATGTACCTTTATAGCCACCCAGTTACGTTGTGACGTTTGGTACACCCAAAGCATTCCTATGGTATCCGGGAGTTGCACAATCTCATGGTCTAAGGAAGTGATACTTGACATTAGAAAAGCACTAAGCAAACGAACTACACGATCTTGTGCTAGGCTTAGGATTGGGTCTTGTCCATCACATCATTCTCCTAATGATGTGATCCCGTTATCAATGACATCCAATGTCCATGGTCAGGAAACCGTAACCATCTATTGATCAACGAGCTAGTCAACTAGAGGCTTACTAGGGACATGGTGTTGTCTATGTATCCACACATGTATCTGAGTTTCCTATCAATACAATTCTAGCATGGATAATAAACGATTATCGTGAACAAGGAAATATAATAATAACCAATTTATTATTGCCTCTAGGGCATATTTCCAACAGTCTCCCACTTGCACTAGAGTCAATAATCTAGTTCACATCACCATGTGATTAACACTGACAGGTCACATCACCATGTGACCAACATCCAAAGAGTTTACTAGAGTCAACAATCTAGTTCACATCACTATGTGATTAACACTCAATGAGTTCTGGTTTGATCATGTTATGCTTGTGAGAGAGGTTATTAATCAACGGGTCTGAACCTTTCAGATCCGTGTGTGCTTTACGAATATCTATGTCATCTTGTGGATGCTACCACGCGCTATTTGGAGCCATTTCAAATAATTGCTCTACTATACGAATCCGGTTTACTACTCAGAGTCATCCGGATTAGTGTCCAAGTTCGCATCGACGTAACCCTTTACAACGAACTCCTTTTCACCTCCATAATCGAGAAAATTCCTTAGTCCACTAGATACTAAGGATAAATTCGACCACTGTCATGTGATCCATTCCCGGATCACTATTGTACCCCTTGACCAACTCATGGCAAGGCACACTCCATGTGCGGTACACAGCATAGCATACTGTAGAGCCTATGTCTGAAGCATAGGGGACGACCTTCGTCCTTTCTCTCTCTTCTGCTGTGGTCAGGTCTTGAGTCTTACTCAATACTCACACCTTGTAACACAGCCAAGAACTCCTTCTTTGCTGATCTATTTTGAACTCTTTCAAAATCATGTCAAGGTGTGCATTCTTTGAAAGTATCATCGGGCGTCTTGATCTATCTCTATAGATCTTGATGCCCAATACATAAGCAGCTTTATCCAGGTCTTCCTTTGAAAAACTCCTTTCAAACAACCCTTTATGCTTTCCAGAATTTTTACATCATTTCGGATCAACAATATGTCATTCACATATACTTATCAGAAATGTTGTAGCGCTCCCACTCACTTTATTGGAAATACAAGTTTCTCATAAACTTTGTATAAACCCAAAATCTTTGATCATCTCATCAAAGCGTATATTCTGACTCCGAGATGCTTGCTCTAGTCCATGGAAGGATCGCTGGAGCTAGCATACCTTTTAGCATCCTTAGGATCGACAAAACCTTTCTGATTGTATCACATACAACCTTTCCTTATGAAAACTGGTAAGGAAACTTGTTTTGACATCCATCTGCCAGATTTCATAAATGCAGCTAATGCTAACATGATTCCGATGGACTTAAGCATCGCTACGGATGAGAAAATCTCATCATAGTCAACTCCTTGAACTTGTGAAAATACTCTTTGCCACAAGTCGAGCTTTATAGACGGTAACATTACCGTCCACGTCCATCTTCTTCTCAAAGATCCATTTATCTCGGATTTCATGGCTTCTAACCATTTGTCGGAATCCGGGCCCACCATCGCTTCCCCATAGCTCGTAGGTTCATTGTTGTCTAACAACATGACTTCCAAGACAGGATCACGTACTACTCTGAAGTATTACGCATCCTCGTCGTCCTACGAGGTTTGGTAGTGACTTGATCCGAAGTTTCATGATCACCATCATAAGCTTCCACTTCAATTGGTGTAGGTGCCACAGGAACAACTTCCTGTGCCCTGCTACACCCTAGTTGAAGTGACGGTTCAATAACCTTATAAGTCTCCACCATCCTCCCACTCAATTCTTTCGAGAAAGGACTCGTTTCTAGAAGTAATTACTTTTGCTTCCAGATCTGAAATAGGAGGTACACCCAACTGTTTTTGGGTATTCTATGAAGATGCATATATCCGCTTTGGGTTCGAGCTTATCAGCTTGAAACTTTTTCACATAAGCATCGCAGCCCCAAACTTTTAAGAAACGACAACTTAGGTTTCTCTAAACAGTGTCGTCTCAACGGAATTGCGTGGTGCCCCTTTTAAAGTGAATGCGGTTGTCTCTAATGCCTAACCCATAAACGATAGTGGTAATTTGATAAGAGACATCATGGTATGCACCATATCCAATAGGGTGCAGCTATGATGTCCGGACACACCATCACACTATGGTGTTCCAGGCGGTATTAATTGTGAAACACTTTCCACAATGTCTTAATTGTGTGCCAAACTCGTAACTCAGATACTCATCTCTATGATCATATCACAGACATTTTATCCTCTTGTCACGACGATCTTCAACTTCACTCTGAAATTACTTGAACCTTTCAATAATTCAGACTTGTGTTTCATCAAGTAAATACACTCAGCATCTACTCAAACCATCTGTGAAGTAAGAACATAACGATATCCACTGCATGCCTCAGCACTCATTGGACTGCATACATCAAAATGTATTACTTCCAATAAGTTGCTCTCTTGTTCCATCTTACTGAAAACGAGGCCTTTCAGTCATCTTGCCCATGTGGTATGATTTGCATGTCTCAAGTGATTCAAAATCAAGTGAGTCCAAACGATCCATCTGCATGGAGTTTCTTCATGCATATATACCAATAGACATGGTTCGCATGTCTCAATCCTTTCAAAAAACGAGTGAGTCCAAAGATCCATCTACATGGAGCCTCTTCATGCGTTTTGTCCCAATATGACTCAAATAGCAGTGCCACAAGTATGTGGTACTATCGTTACTTTTGGCATGAACATGTGTATCACTACGATCGAGATTCATTTTAGGTGCAAGACCATTGAAGGTATTATTCAAATAAACAGAGTAACCATTATTCTCCTTAAATGAATAACCGTATTGCGATAAACATAATCCAATCATGCTCAACGCAAACACCAAATCTCGATGGTAGAGGGAGCATGCGATGCTTGATCACATCAACCTTGGAAACACTTCCAACACATATCGTCATCTCACCTTTAGCTAGTCTCCGTTTATTCCGCAGCTTTTATTTCGAGTTACTAACACTTAGCAACCGAACCGGTATCTAATACCCTGGTGCTGCTAGGAGTACTAGTAAAGTACACATTCATATAATGTATATCGACCTTGCCTGCCTTCTCATCTACCAAGTATCTAGGGTAGTTTCCGCTTCAGTCACCGTTCCCCTCATTACAGAAGCACTTAGTCTCGGGTTTGGGTTCAACCTTGGGTTTCTTTACTAGAGCAGCAACTGATTTGCCGTTTCATGAAGTATCCCTTCTTGCCCTTGCCCTTCTAGAAACTAGCGGTTTTACTAACCATCAACAATTGATGCTCCTTCTTGATTTCTACTTTCGCGGTGTCAAACATCGCGAATAGCTCAAGGATCATCATATCTATCCCTGATATGTTATAGTTCATCACGAAGCTCTACTAGCTTGGTGGCAGTGACTATGGAGAACCATCACTATCTCATCTGGGAGATTAACTCCCACTCGATTCAAGCGATTGTGGTACTTAGACAATCTGAGCACATGCTCAACGATTGAGCTTTTCTCCCTTAGTTTGCAGGCTTAAGAAACTTGTCAGAGGTCTCATACCTCTTGACGTGGGCACTAGTCTGAAATCCCAATTTCAGTCTTCGGAACATCTCACATGTTTTGCGACGTTTCAAAACATCTCTGGTGCCACAATTCTAAACCGTTAGCATTACACACTGAACTATCACGTAGTCATCAAAACGTGTATGTAAGATGTTTCGTAACATCTACAGATGACGCTGAGGTTCAGCACACCGAGCGGTGCATTAAGGACATAAGCCTTCTGTGCAGCAATGAGGACAATCCTCAGTTTACGGACCCAGTCCGCATAATTGCTACTACCAACTTTCAACTAAATTTTCTCTAGGAACGTATCTTAAACAGTAGAACTAAAGCGTAAGCTATGACATAATTTGCAAAGACCTCTTGACTATGTTCATGATAATGAAGTTCATCTGATTATTTAATGAACTCCCACTCAGATAGACATCCCTCTAGTCATCTAAGTGACACATGATCCGAGTCAAACTAGGCCGTGTCCGATCATCACGTGAGACGGACTAGTCATCATCGGTGAACATCTCCATGTTGATCGTATCTACTATACGACTCATGTTCGACCTTTCGGTCTCTTGTGTTCCGAGGCCATGTCTGTACATGCTAGGCTCGTCAAGTCAACCTAAGTGTTTCGCATGTGTTCCGAGGCCATGTCTGTACATGCTAGGCTCGTCAACACCCGTTGTATTCGAACGTTAGAATCTATCACACCCGATCATCACGTGGTGCTTCGAAACAATGAACCTTCGCAACGGTGCACAGTTAGGGGGAACACGTCTCTTGAAATTTTAGTGAGGGATCATCTTATTTATGCTACCGTCGTTCTAAGCAAATAAGATGCATAACATGATAAACATCACATGCAATCAAATAGTGACATGATATGGCCAATATCATTTTGCTCCTTTGATCTCCATCTTCGGGGCACCATGATCATCTTTGTCACCGGCATGACACCATGATCTCCATCATCATGATCCCCATCATTGTGTCTTCACGAAGTTGTCACGCCAACGATTACTTCTACTTCTATGGCTAACGCGCTTAGCAATAAAGTAAAGTAATTTACATGGCGTTATTCAATGACACGCAGGTCATACAAAAAATAAAGACAACTCCTATGGCTCCTGCCGGTTGTCATACTCATCGACATGCAAGTCGTGATTCCTATTACAAGAATATGATCAATCTCATACATCACATATATCATTCATCACATCTTCTGGCCATATCACATCACAAGGCACAGGCTGCAAAAACAAGTTAGACGTCCTCTAATTGTTGTTGCAAGTTTTTACGTGGCTTGTATAGGATTCTAGCAAGAACGTTTCTTACCTACGTAAGACCACAACGTGATATGCCAATTTCTATTTACCCTTCATAAGGACCCTTTTCATCGAATCCGTTCCGACTAAAGTGGGAGAGACAGACACCCGCTAGCCACCTTATGCATCTAGTGCATGTCAGTCGGTGGAACCTGTCTCACGTAAGCGTACGTGTAAGGTCGGTCCGGGCCGCTTCATCCCACAATGCCGCCGAAACAAGATAAGACTAGTAGCGGCAAGAAGAATTGGCAACATCTACGCCCACAACTTCTTTGTGTTCTACTCGTGCATAGAAACTACGCATAGACCTACCCATGATGCCACTGTTGGGGAACGTAGCAGAAATTCAAAATTTTCTACGCATCACCAAGATCAATCTATGGAGTAATCTAGCAACGAGGGAAGGGGAGTGCATCTACATACCATTGTAGATCGCGATGCGGAAGCATTGCAAGAACGCGTATGAGGGAGTCATACTCGTAGCGATTTAGATCGCGGTTGATTCCGATCTAAGCACCGAAGAACGGTGCCTCCGCATTCAACACACGTGCAGCCCGGTGACGTCTCCCACGCCTTGATCCAGCAAGGAGAGAGGGAGAGGTTGGGGAAGACTCCATCCAGCAGCGGCACGACGGCGTGGTGGTGATGGAGGAGCGTGGCAATCCCGCAAGGCTTCGCCAAGCACCGCGGTAGAGGAGGAGGAGGGAGAGGGGTAGGGCTGCGCCGAAAGAGAGACGTTCTCATGTGTCTTGGGCAGCCCAAATCTCAACTATATATAGGGGGGAAGGGGGCTGCGCCCCCCTCTAGGGTTCCCACCCCAAGAGGAGGCGGCCAGCCCTAGATCCCATCCAAGGGGGGCGGCCAAGGGGAGGAGAGGGGGGGGCGCCACTAGGGTGGGCCTTAAGGCCCATCTGGACCTAGGGTTTGCCCCCTCCCACTCTCCCATGCGCTTGGGCCTTGGTGGGGGGGCGCACCAGCCCACCTGGGGCTGGTCCCCTCCCACACTTGGCCCACGCAGCCTTCTGGGGTTGGTGGCCCCACTTGGTGGACCCCCGGGACCCTCCCGGTGGTCCCGGTACATTACCGATATCACCCGAAACTTTTCCGGTGACCAAAACAGGACTTCCCATATATAAATCTTTACCTCCGGACCATTCCGGAACTCCTCGTGTCGTCCGGGATCTCATCCGGGACTCCGAACAACATTCGGTAACCACGTACATACTTTCCCTATAACCCTAGCGTCATAGAACCTTAAGTGTGTAGACCCTACGGGTTCGGGAACCATGTAGAAATGACCGAGACGTTCTTCGGTCAATAACCAACAGCGGGATCTGGATACCCATGTTGGCTCCCACATGTTCCACGATGATCTCATCGGATGAACCACGATGTCGGGGATTCAATCAATCCCGTATACAATTCCCTTTGTCTATCGATATGTTACTTGCCCGAGATTCGATCGTCGGTATCCCTATACCTTGTTCAATCTCGTTACCGGCAAGTCTCTTTACTCGTTCCGTAACTCACATCATCCCGTGATCAACTCCTTGGTCACACTGTGCACATTATGATGATGTCCTACCGAGTCGGCCCAGAGATACCTCTCCGTTTACACGGAGTGAAAAATCCCAGTCTCGATTTGTGCCAACCCAACAGACACTTTCGGAGAACCTGTAGTGTACCTTTATAGCCACCCAGTTACGTTGTGACGTTTGGTACACCCAAAGCATTCCTACGGTATCCGGGAGTTGCACAATCTCATGGTCTAAGGAAGTGATACTTGACATTAGAAAAGCACTGAGCAAACGAACTACACGATCTTGTGCTAGGCTTAGGATTGGGTCTTGTCCATCACATCATTCTCCTAATGATGTGATCCCGTTATCAATGACATCCAATGTCCATGGTCAGGAAACCGTAACCATCTATTGATCAACGAGCTAGTCAACTAGAGGCTTACTAGGGACATGGTGTTATCTATGTATCCACACATGTATCTGAGTTTCCTATCAATACAATTCTAGCATGGATAATAAACGATTATCGTGAACAAGGAAATATAATAATAACCAATTCATTATTGCCTCTAGGGCATATTTCCAACAGATCCCCAATCAGCTCACTCCAAAATTTTGGCAAAGGATCATCATGCCACTCCACAAATCCACAACCACCATGCTGTTAAGATGCACAAAAACATTTCCAAAAAAAGAAATCATTTCACAGAGGAGAAGAAATACGAGAAGAATTCAATTACACAGAAGAAAAATAGGGCAAAATTGATTCTCACCATAGCATCCACGCAGCAATAGTACCTCCTGCCAGGGTTCTGCCGGCTCCAGGAGATCCATCTTGGCGCCTCCCTCTGAGGGTTGCAGTGGCACATTGGGTTCTCGCGGCAGCGCACCTGCGAGCGCGACTCATCCCCGCTCCTTCCCGCAGCTCGACGAAATCCGGGAGCGGACGCAGCACTCGACGACCACGACATCCCCCTCTCCGCCGCCACGCTCGGATTCCTCCTCCGCTCCGCTCTGCTCTGATTTCACACCGCGCGGACGAACCCTAGTTTCGTTCCCCACTCGCTCGATACGTGCTGGGCGGTGCCATTAAGACTTGGTCTTCGTCGACGATAGCGGCCCCACCAGTCGGAATCCTGGCTGACCACTGCCACGTCAGCGCCTGTTAGCATGAAACCGCCCCCAAGGTTTGATTTGGACCGGGATCGAATAGATTAGGGGCGCAATCGTCAGGGATTTGGACGTTGGGGTTCATTTTGCCGGATCTTTACCCATTCAGGGTTTAAAATAGACTTTTTCCTAGATAATTTGGACGTGGAAGCCGTGGTGATCCCTTCCCTCCATATCCATCCTGTGGGGGGAGCGTGTGGAAAGTAGTACGCAGTTTTGAGCACCGCTGTCTGTGCTCCTCGTGACCCTCCTTGCTTGTAAAACGTGACCACCGGCGGAGGCGGGGGCGGGCCCACAAGAGTAGCAGTACGCGCGCACTGATGGGCACTACTAGCCACCACCCGTGAAGTTGAAGCCAAATCGAACTGATGCATGCGTCCGTGAGACCGTGACGACGACATGCAGCAGACAGCAGTGCAGCACTGCCTTCCTTGGCTCCATGCGCATGCCTCAAGATTAAGATTGTAGGCGTCGAAAAGGCAGTACTAAAGTGACACTGTCAGGAAGGAAGCCCGAGGACTCGCAGACTCAGAGAGGGGAGCGATAACGCAGCAGGAAACTAGTTAATGCCGGCAATTCAATTTATACAAATATAAATACATAAAATAAGAGCACCATAATGAGGATAAAATATTACTAGAAAGATTTTGTAAAGTGCAATTAGTGCATTTAGATCGTGCCTCCGAACCCAGCGCCACCCCAAGGCACAACCGGTCTTCTTCCTCCTTCCTGCTATAAATAGAGCGAGAGGGGGTGGATCCTAGTCTCACAACCCAACCGGCCAATCCCTTCCGCTCCCTCCTCCAAATTAACAACAGAGACAGGGGCAGAGATCTCTGTCTCGACTCTCGATCTCGAGAGAGGAGGAGCAGCAATGGCGTCGCCGCAGGTACCACCCCTCCTCCTCCATGTATGTGCTCCTCTAACGCCACCACCAACCTCGCCTCTGCTATTCATTCATGGCCTTCCGCCCATTCATGGACTCTTGTTCCTTTCTTTATGCCTGTCCGGTCCCGCAATTAAAAGCTTCACGTTGCTTCAGTACCAGCAGTTATCAGTGCATGCAGTGCCTTTCGCCCTTGATTTCTGTTTGATTTTTCTCTCTGCTTCATGTATGCTTTCGCCTCTTCCTCTTTCTCTCCATCCATGGCTTGGTTAGGATGCGTACTTGTGCATCCTGATGTGATGTGCTCTAATGCCGCCCCGAAAAATACAAGGAGAAAAT
Source organism: Triticum aestivum (assembly GCF_018294505.1). Taxonomy (NCBI): domain Eukaryota; kingdom Viridiplantae; phylum Streptophyta; class Magnoliopsida; order Poales; family Poaceae; genus Triticum; species Triticum aestivum. The sequence continues at coordinate 7,530,665 of NC_057814.1, forward strand.
GACACCTTTTCTGCTCAACCGAGATACACTAGTACAGAATTAATCTTTCTTTCTGCCCAACAGATACGATACGATACACTGGTACCAATGTCACCTCACCTCGGCAGCTTGAAGCTTGATTGATTGTATTTATCCTCCTTTTTTTTCATATCTCGACCGGATCAGCAGCAAAATTATACAGTAGCTGATTGACTCTTCCCCAATTGTGTTTCTGCATTTTGTTCCTGTTTACATTCAGCGCTATTCGCAGATTTCTAAGCGAGCGCGAGCATCCATCTTGTGAAATTACTCGCATCACTCACCATGGATCATCTCTGATTTATTGCCGCAGGTCCTCCCCTTCCTCTGCGCCGTCCTCCTCCTCGCGGGGACCGCAGCCGCGCGCCGGCACGCGCCGCCGCAGGCGGGCGCGGCGGGGCAGAGCACGTACACGGCGCCCAGCTGCCGGGAGCACACGGCGTCGCTGCTGGACTTCGGGGGCGTGGGCGACGGCAACACCTCCAACACGGCGGCGTTCCGCAAGGCGGTGGAGCACCTGTCGCAGTACTCTGGCGAGGGCGGCGGCGGCGGCATGCTCTACGTGCCCGCCGGCCGGTGGCTCACCGCGCCATTCAACCTCACCAGCCACTTCACGCTCTTCCTCCACGCCGACGCCGTCATCCTCGGCACGCAGGACGTGACCCAGTGGCCGGTCATCGACCCGCTGCCCTCCTACGGCCGCGGCCGGGACCACGCCGGCGGCCGGTACGCGAGCCTCGTGTCCGGGAGCAACCTCACCGACGTGGTGATCACCGGCAACAACGGCACCATCGACGGCCAGGGCGCCACGTGGTGGTCCAAGTACAAGTCCGGCAAGCTCAAGTACACGCGCGGGTACCTCATCGAGCTGATGCACACCGACGGCGTCTTCATCTCCAACGTGACCCTTGTGAACTCGCCGGCGTGGAACATCCATCCGGTCTACAGCCGCAACATCGTCGTGTCCGGCGTCACCATCCTCGCGCCCACCAAGTCGCCCAACACGGACGGCATCAACCCGGACTCGTGCTCTCAGGTGCGCATCGAGGACTGCTACGTCGTCTCCGGCGACGACTGCGTGGCCATCAAGAGCGGGTGGGACGAGTACGGCATCGCCGTCGGCATGCCCAGCGAGCACATCGTCGTGCGCCGCCTCACCTGCGTGTCGCCGACGAGCGCGGTGATCGCGCTCGGCAGCGAGATGTCGGGCGGCATCCGGGACGTGCGCGCCGAGGACATCACCGCCATCGGGACCGAGTCGGCGGTGCGGATCAAGACGGCGGTGGGCCGCGGCGCGTACGTGCGCGACGTCTACGCGCGACGGATGAGGCTTGACGGCATGAAGCGCGTCTTCTGGATGACCGGCGACTACAAGTCCCACCCTGACGACGGCTACGACAAGACCGCCGTGCCCGTCGTCGAGAACATCAGCTACCAGGACGTGGTGGCCACCGGCGTCTGGAAGGAGGCGGCGAGGATGCAGGGCATCCAGGGCGCGCCCTTCAAGGGCATCTGCATGGCCAACGTCACCGCCGAGATGACCAAGGAGAGGAAGGTGTCGTGGAACTGCGCCGACGTCGAGGGCGTCTCAGCCGGCGTCACCCCAGCGCCATGCGCGCCGCTGCAGGGCACCCACGCCGGCTCCTGCCCGTTCCCCACCGACACGCTCGCCGTCGACCAGATCACCGTGCAGCAGTGCTCATACTCAGTCGCACCTGCTACTACTTCAATGGCTGGGACAAAGTAGCTCAACTATGTAGTATACAGCTTCTTGCTGCACCAAGTGATGAGGCCATTGGATCTCTAAGTGAGAACAGTAACAATAAGGAGCGTGTTGTCAAGTGGCTGCTTTGGTAACTTTAGACGTAAAAAAAGTTGCTGTGGGTCCCTTACTGTTTCAATACATACAGAGTTCTAAATTCAGAATTGTCATTTTGTTGCAATCATCGGTGTTTATCTTAGGCATTGCAAGGCAGGCCGTCAAAACTGCTGCTTTATTGCCGCATTATCCGATAATGAAAAGATCGGAAGCAATAAAAGGTGAACCAAAAAACCACCAACCATACCAAACTCCGACCTCGCCGCGACCGCTATACTTATGATTTATATTCAAGGTTCAAAAGAGTAAGCAAATAAACCTCTGATGTGCATCACGAAAAAAAGGAATACTCACAATCTATATCAAGAGCCACAATTTATACCGAAGAGTCAAAATTGCAAATAAACTTTATATATGCAGCACAACTCATAAATTTTTGTTACTAAAAACTATAAAGAGTAAGCAAATAAACCTCTTACGTGCATCACAAAAAAATAAAACATTCTCAATTTATATTCAAGAGCAAGAAAAAAAAACCTTCTATATGCAGCACAAAGGAAAAAAAAGTGATGGTTCGTTGGAGTAGGCTGCGAGGCCCAAGCGGCCAAGGAGTGCAGCGGCCCGTTATCCTTCCACCGTTGGAAGCGGGCAGTTGTCGCTGCTCTGTGAAGTCAGCCTCACGCTGTGCCTGCCAAATTATGGACCGTGAGGCCCAGCTTTCGCATAGGCCCACTCGGGTTACAAGCTCACGCAACTGAGCTCGGCGAGTGAAGTGAGTGGAGACAGCTATTTAAGCTGGTCGAACGCCTCCTCGGTTGGCAAAGTGGGAGTGGAGTGATGTGCTTCCTGTCGGGGAATGAGGTGGAGCGTTGTGGACTGAAAGAAGTTTTTGGCGTGGGCTTGTGTGGCTACGGCCTTTGTCGTTTTGGGCTCATGGACGTGTCCATGCGGACATGGTTTTGGAACTGAGTGCTAATTAGCACAATGAACTTGCTTAGCAGAAATGGAAACAATATTAAATACAGTATTTTATTTAGGTCAAATTCCCTGTATAAGGGCATCTATTTTCATTTTGAGAGGAGCTCAACAAGGCAGAAAGGGACGGGCTTATAAACCGGTGTGAGCGCCCTTCAGTTGGCGAGATGGGACTAAACTCTGGCCGCAACGAGGACCAAGCCTTTAGTCCCGGTTTGTGGCACAAACCGGGACTAATGGTCATGGGCCAGGGGCGAGGCGCATTGGTCCCGGTTCGTGCGTTGAAGCGGGACCAAAAGGTCCAGACAAACCGGGACCAGTGGCCCACGTGGACAGGCCGGTCCCCTGGGCTCACGAACCGGGACTAATGCAGCCCATGGGTCTCGGTTCGTGCGGAACCGGGACTAATGGGCTGGCCAGGCCCGAACGAAAGCCCTGTTTTCTACTAGTGACAAGTCCTGCCGAAATTTGAGATGGGCTTCAGGCCCATATAGCAATTTCTGAAAAACCTCTAAGGGTCCATATGGGTTTATTGGCATTAGGTATAGTGGGAATTTTAGTCCCACCGCGCTAGTGGAGAAGGAGTTGGGCCTCTTTATAAGGGATTGTCTTCTACATGCTATTGGAGCTTGAGAAGAAAAGAGGCCCTCGCGCACTCCTCCTCCGCCGCCTGCCTTGGCACGACACGCCGCGCCGAGATCACACCTACGCGCTTATTTTTGCCAGTCACTAACGGTGAGTTTCTGACAACTGGGCCACGATCTGAGACGTCGGATCGTGGGCTGTCACGGACTCCGACGTGGGCCGAGCCCACGTTTCTCCACACGGCTGAGAGTGCGGTGTCTCCTAACCCTAGCCGCCACGAACAAATCACATCTGCTCACGCGCACAGCCCACCGTCGTTCCTTTGCTGCTGCTGCCGCCGGTGACTCCATGCCGTCCGTCGCGTACACGGTCGACGAGAGAGCAGGTCTCTGAAACCCCGTCCCTCTGGTTCCTGTACGGGAGAGGAGCGAATATGTTTTTGGGAAGCGACTACGCGACTGCTCGCTATTCGTCTCCTTCCTCTACGTCCGCGTCGCCCTCATCATTACCATGTCCACAGACGCCGAACGTGCCGCTGCTGAGAAACTCGAGGCCGACAAGAAGGCCACCGAGGACACCGCGGCGGCGGCTTCTGCATGGCCTACTGAAGGGTATAACGCGTATATCCCTCTCCTGATTATTTCCGTATTAGCACTACTAGCATTATGTGTAGATCTGTCTACTGTTTGCGTAGTACGTACTCGTTTAGATCATTATCAGTATGTTGCTAATTCTATCAATGCCACGCTAGTCATCTATTTATGGATTAAATTAGTCGAAAAATTGCCTATTTACTCAGCAAGTCCCACCCGACGACGGCTACGACAAGACGGCCGTGCCCGTGATGGAGAACATCAGCTACCAGGACGTCCAGGGCGCGCCCTTCAAGGGCATCTGCATGGCCAACGTCATCGTCGAGATGACCAAGGAGAGGAAGGTGTCGTGGAAGTGCGCCGACCTCGAGGGCGTGTTGGCTGGCGTCACCCCGGCGCCCTGCGCGCCGCTGCAGGGCAGCCATGCCGGCACCTGCCCGTTCCACCGACACACACGCCTCCGACCAAATCGCAGTGCAGCAGTGCTCTTACTCCATCGCACCTGCTACATCAGTGGCCGGGACAGAGTAGCTCAACTATATAGTACTATCCAGCTTCTTGCTACACCAAATCACCAGTAGAAAACAAGGCTTTCGTTCGGGCCTGGCCAGCCCATTAGTCCCGGTTCCGCATGAACCGGGACCCATGGGGTGCATTAGTCTCGGTTTGTGAGCCCAGGGGGCCAGCCGGGCCACGTGGGCCACTGGTCCCGGTTCGTCTGGACCTTTTGGTCCCGGTACAACCCACGAACCGGGACTAATGCGCCTCGCCCCTGGCCCATGACCATTAGTCCCGGTTTGTGCCACAAACCGGGACTAAAGGGTTGGTCCTCGTTGCGGCCAGAGTTTAGTCCCACCTCGCCAACCGAAGGGCGCTCACACCGGTTTATAAGCCTGTCCCTCTCTGCCTTGTTGAGCTCCTCTTAAAATGAAAATAGATGCCCTTATACAGGGAATTTGACCTAAATTCATAGTGAGTTTCTCTGAAATTCATAGAAATTTATTATGAATTTAGGTTGAATTTTCTTTATAGGCGCATCTATGCTCATTTTTTTATGTTGGGTTGGCGATCATTACAGACTTTTTGTGTGTTGAATATGCACCATTCAAAATCAGTCTCTGCTTTGAACACACAAAAAGTCAGGAGTACAAATAAGTTTTAAAAAATGAAATCCCTTTGTAACAGATGAGTTTTCGTCCGAAACCCTGATACTTCGAAAGAGATTGTCCATTTTGTTCACGAAGTGCATCCACCTTTTGCCGGGACCCTCTCAACTTTCTTGCACATGCTATGTGGATGAAGTGATGATACCGTGCCAACTTTCAACCTTTTCAGAGTTCATTTGAAATGCTTTTCAATTTTATGGTCTTATAGCTCAAAATAATTAGTAAATGCATGAAAAATAACAAATGAAGTCAGAAAGGATTGAAAAATGATGATATGGCTTTGAATGGTGCATTTTGAACACACAAAAAGTCAGGAGTTCAAATAAGTTTTAAAATCCCTTTGTAACAGACGAGTTTCCGTATGAAATCCTGATACTTTGAAAAAGATTGTCCGTTTTGTACACGAAGTGCATCCAGTTTTTGCAACCCTGTCAACTTTCTTGCACATGCTATGTGGATGAAATGATGATACCATGCCAACTTTCAACCTTTATAGAGTTCATTTGAAATGCTTTTCAATTTTAGGGTCTTATAGCTCAAAATAATTAGTAAATGCATGAAAAATAACAAATGAAGTCAGAAAGGATTGAAAAATGATGATGTGGCTTTGAATGGTGCATTTTGAACACACAAAAAGTCAGGAGTTCAAATAAGTTTTAAAAAATGAAATCCCTTTGTAACAGACGAGTTTCCGTATGAAATCTTGATATTTTGAAAGAGATTGTCCGTTTTGTACACGAAGTGCATCCAGTTTTTGCCGGGACCCTCTCAAGTTTCTTGCACATCCTATGTGGATGAAATGATGATACCATGCCAACTTTCAACCTTTTCAGAGTTCATTTCAAATGCTTTTCAATTTTAGGGTCTTATAGCTCAAAATAATTAGTAAATGCATGAAAAATAACAAATGAAGTCAGAAAGGATTGAAAAATGA
>NC_057814.1:7536862-7537095 GCF_018294505.1 Triticum aestivum
CATGGCAGCTTTCAACCTTTTCAGAGTTCATTTCAAATGCTTTTCAATTTTAGGGTCTTATAGCTCAAAATAATTAGTAAATGCATGAAAAATAACAAATGAAATCAGAAAGGATTGAAAAATGATGATGTGGCTTTGAATGGTGCATTTTGAACACACAAAAAGTCAGGAGTTCAAATAAGTTTTAAAAAATGAAATCCCTTTGTAACAGACGAGTTTCCGTATGAAATCCT
>NC_057814.1:7537538-7538580 GCF_018294505.1 Triticum aestivum
CTTATAGCTCAAAATAATTAGTAAATGCATGAAAAATAACAAATGAAGTCAGAAAGGATTGAAAAATGATGATGTGGCTTTGAATGGTGCATTTTGAACACACAAAACGTCGGGAGTTCAAATAAGTTTTAAAAAATGAAATCACTTTGTAACAGACGTGTTTCCGTATGAAATCTTGATACTTTGAAAGAGATTGTCCGTTTTGTACACGAAGTGCATCCAGTTTTTGCCGGGACCCTCTCAACTTTCTTGCACATGCTATGTCGATGAAATGATGATACCATGCCAACTTTCAACCTTTATAGAGTTCATTTGAAATGCTTTTCAATTTTAGGGTCTTATAGCTGAAAATAATTAGTAAATGCATGAAAAATAACAAATGAAGTCAGAAAAGATTGAAAAATGATGATGTGGCTTTGAATGGTGCATTTTGAACGCACAAAAAGTCAGGAGTTCAAATAAGTTTTAAAAAATGAAATCCCTTTGTAACAGACGAAATTTCGTATGAAATCCTGATACTTTGAAAGAGATTGTCCGTTTTGTACACGAAGTGCATCCAGTTTTTGCTGGGACCCTCTCAACTTTCTTGCACATGCTATGTGGATGAAATGATGATACCATGCCAACTAATTTCAACCTTTTCAGAGTTCATTTGAAATGCTTTTTAATTTTAGGGTCTTATCGCTCAAAATAATTAGTAAATGCATGAAAACTAACAAATGAAGTCAGAAAGGATTGAAAAATGATGATGTGGCTTTGAATGGTGCATTTTGAACACACAAAAAGTCAGGAGTTCAAATAAGTTTTAAAAAATGAAATCCCTTTGTAACAGACGAGTTTCCGTATGAAATCATGATACTTTGAAAGAGATTGTCCGTTTTGTACACGAAGTGCATCCAGTTTTTGCCGGGACCCTCTCAACTTTCTTGCACATGCTATGTGGATGAAATGATGATACTATGCCAACTTTCAACCTTTTCACAGTTCATTTGAAATGCTTTTCAATTTTAGGGTCTTATAGCTCAAAATAATTAGTAAATGC
>NC_057814.1:7539435-7540012 GCF_018294505.1 Triticum aestivum
AAAATTGATGCAACTAAAATTATCGAAGTATTTTCTATTCAAAATCATTAAAAGCAAAAAGAATTTTCATAAAGAACTTTTTTTGATAGAAACTTTAATAGCAAAAAGAATTATCATAAAGTAAAATAAATAAGTAATTAGAAACAAAAAAAATAAGTATTTTGTTGTAAGTAGAAAAAAAATAAAAAAAATAAAGCAAAAAAGAAAACAAAAAAACTGGGAAAAATAAAAAATGCCACCTACTGGGCCACCACGGCCTGAATACGACTAGAAACCCATCCATGGGCCAGGATTCAGGCCCGCAGAAGGCCCAGCAGGCCCACAGGCATAGCAGTGCAAGATTAGGCCCAGAGGCCTGCAGTTCAGAGGAGTTCAATGGAGATGGCGGGGCAGGGCTTATAAACAGGTCCTGCTGCTCCTCGGCTAGCGAGGTGGGACTAAACATCCCACCGCACCGCGGCTTTGGCAGGCGTAGGACATTGGTCCCGGTTGGTGCCACGAACTGGGACCAATGCACACCTTTGGTCCCGGTTCGTGGCACCAACCGGAACCAATGGCCCTCTTTAGTCGCGGTTGG